>NC_072398.2:143757500-143772500 GCF_028858775.2 Pan troglodytes | reverse complement strand
TGACAATTTTGAAATTCAGAAACATGATGTGATAGGTTATTGTGGAAGAAAAATTAGAACATTTATGGTAGGAAAAGAGAATAAAGATCTTTGTTATGAAAGAATGATTTCTGCATTAGGAATAGCAATCTGGACACCTGCCTTCCAAACCCAATTTACGATTCATTTACTTTTTAGAAGAGTAATTTTACAAAACATTCTGTAACTTCATAAGAGGGCATTTTTGTTCATTGGCGGTACCATAACATTTGAATAAGTTATGACTTTTAAAACCAAGTTCTTGTTCTTGCTAACCCGCTTAGTGCCATTAATAGTGCCATTAGAAATTATGTATCTTGATTCTTGATCCACAACTTGAAAATCCTTGTACCAGAATTAAAAATTAGGAAATTATACAAGTATACAAATCATGTAGTATTAGAAGATATTCCAGAGGGAAAATTGGTGATCAACAGTTGTCCAGCACCCCCAGTACTGGATAGTTTTAGATCTATTTTAATCTCCTTAATAAGTCCTATAGCTATGCAAGTGAGTGCATTTTGATAACTGCTGTGCCTAATTTGTAACAATTACTGTCAACCTTCAGTTAAGAGACTGTTCATTCCACACTGGCCCAGAAAAGAGTGAAATGTATGACTCGTGTGCATAATTTTATTCACATCATATTTCATACTGATTATGTATTGATGACATTGATTCATTTACTCTTTACAGCGCCACTTGCATGGATATTAAATCTTATTGACCACAGATGAATTTTAATTTCAGATTGGTGATAGATTTTTCCATCAGCTCTGATAGTATGTTTGACTTTTTCATCATTAACCCAGGCAATCACACAGCACTGAGTTATTGCATTGAAACAAAAAGTGCACACTTCACTTGGTAATTCTTTATGGATTTACAATAGGAACTTCATTAATGTCTGTTGTAAGGATCACAAAAAAAACCAACATTTATCTGCAAATAGGAATTTAGCAAGCTTCAAAAATCTCGGGGAAAAAAATAGACTTCTTTGTCTTCTGTAATGCATTTTCTTAGTGCGGTGGTGGAGGTGGGGGTTTGACAAATATTTGAAAACTTTTAACCATTAAAATTATGCTGCCATATTTTGATGCTTATATTTGTCCTTTTCCCTTGCTCAAGTTTATGAGGTAATTTTAAATGTATGTTCTGTTTCTTAGTGTTAATTACATGACATTATGTGCACTTTAATTTACTAATATGGGGAGCTACATAGAATAACCATTTTAAGAATAAAAGTTGAACTTTTTAATTGCAAACTAACCAGTCACTGCTGATGAGGTATTTCAAGCTTCTTCAAGGAGTGCCAAGACATACAAATGCTTAAAGATTTTTGTGATTTGGATTCTAATGAAGTGAATCTGCAGGGCAGAGTTGAGAACAATGAATGAGTAACATAAATATTTGGAGATACCTATTCAGAATAGAGGTAAAGCTGTTTGTAGTTAAACTTGGTAGCAAAAAAGAAAAAATATGCTAGAAATAAAATGGTAGACCTTCTCTCCACTCCTTCTGATGTAAAAGCTTAATTTTTCCCCAAGTTAGAGCTTCACTTTGTTGCTGGTTTTATACCATTTCTTTCTCTGACTTAGCAAAGTACTATACAAAAAAATGATTGTTGCAGTTCACCAGCATGCATGGTGAGAATGAAAGGATGTAGAGATGAGATGGAAAATGTTGCTAGATTGTGAAGCACTGAATACAGGCAATAGCAGTGTTAGGTAGGGACTAAGTATAAAGCACACCTAAGAAATATGAGCAGGATTTCATACCATCTTTTATAGTATAAGATGGCATAAATTTAGAGGTGTTACGGAGGAGAACTGCAGAAAAACCAGGTTTACCTGTTGATGAGATTACATGTCTTATGCCTTTCATTGAAATCTGTTTTCCACACCTTTTCCAGGATGGCAGTGGTAGGGTATTCATTTTGGAACACTATATTTTAGGCAATGAATAGGAACCTATTAGTGTATATTTTCTTAATGTTGGAGGCCAAAAAAGAGACAGGTGGCCTTCAAAAATTAATAGCTCTTAAAAGGCATAAGGAAATACAACTTATGGAAATGTTCTCGTCAGACATTGGTGAGAAGCTGTGTTTTGGGGGTGCTGTTAATTAAGAACATTTCCCTGTTGGCATAAGTGTCTCACATTTTTGCCCTTGGTGCTCAGCTCACCATGAGCACGGTCAATTCACAAGGTAGTTTTTATAAATAAAGGTTTTGGGCAAGCTGAACGTGGTCCAGAGAGATATTAATGAGAGGGCAAGGGGGAAGAGTTAATGAAAACATACTTCCTGGTGGAACATAAACTGCTTTTTGGAACTGGAGAGGCTTTAAAATTATTTTCCCAAAACCCTGTGGCGTTTCTTTTCTGGAGGCAATGAGATGGGGAGAAATGACAAATGGCTTCGTTTTATTATTTTCTCCTCTCTCGTTCTCCATATTTTTGGTAGGGAAAATTGGACATTTATTTTGGCCATTTTCCTTCTATTTGCAGAATCAATTACATTTTTGGTGTATTATGCGTGGTAAATATACTCAAGGATCCTCTGGCTTAAAAGCAATGAGTTGATTATTCGAACATCCCTTCTTTAAAGGCAGTTAATTGCATGGAAAACATAGGCCCCCATTGTCTGGTCCCTTTAAACTTTTATTCTGAGATTTGTTCCCAGGGTCTGGGCTGTGTAGTGTAGTTGTTGTTCTGCATCATTGGCTGTTGTATATTCCAAGAAAAATAATTTTAAGCTTTTAAATCATACAGTGATTGAAATCTTGCATTTCAGATGGACTGAAATCTCAGGCCACTAGTGTTCAAGGATCTACAACATTTTATAACCTATATCACTTAAAGGAGGCTTGGCTAGCTTCAGGAGAATGCTGCCTTCTAGAGGGTTATGTAAATCAGGAATTGTGGCTAATTTTTTCTTTTGTAGATTGCTGCCTGTTCTGGAATTTTTTTCTTCCACTCAAAAGTGTGATGGTGCCATCTAGAATTACCTGTGCTTTTCAGTTTTCAGTGGAACAGGAGTTAGATCACATCTCTTTAGTTGGAGGAAAATTTAGTGAGTGTTCTAGTCTACATGTCACTTCACAGTTCCCCCCATAGTTACATAATTGGTGTTGTGTGTGTCCATCATAGAAGACATTTGATGCTCATTTATTAAATATGCTTGCTGGCTGCTGCTGCATCTTTGTTCTGGACAGACAAATTACCTTTCTCACACTGAGCTTCCACTCTGGGGAATTAAGCCTTCACCACTTTAATTAGCTTGGAAGTAGGGGGTTGCAGTTCCTAATAGACTACAGGCTTTTTGTAAGTTAGGGAAAGGGTGAAACGAGAACTTCCTGGGAAGCTCAAAATGTCATTTAAAAACCATAACAACCTAATATGTATTATTTCATTTTGGTAATTGCAAACAGATTGTATTTGACAAGTGTGTGGATTTCCATTTCTGACTTAGACATTGAAGCCACCCTTGCATTGAACTATGTTCTTTTATCTATCACAGGTCATTAACACATTACATGTATTGATTCACATATTTGTGTAGTTATTAAGTGACATAGCAGATAAGAAATAGTGAAAAATATGTGAATATTTGTACATAGAAATTTTCATATAGACACACACCTATAGGTAGTACCAATATGGGTGAATATTTTTCACATGGGGATATCGGAATAATAACGATAACTGCCATTATTTGTTGAACTTTTATTAAGGGCCAAGCACTGTTGAAAGTGCTCCCATATGTATTATGTAATTATCATAACAGTGTCATTATCCCTTCTTTAAAGATGAGGAAACTGAGACACAAGCAGTTTAAGCAACATTCCAAAAGGTTACACGGTTGAGCATATGAACCCAAAACTTCCTAGGTAGGAACTTGTCATGGAATGTCCCCGCTATTTAAAAAATTCAAGATCCCACTGCTGGGCAAGATGTTACATTCCTTTTGGAAAGACACTTGCTCTTAACAGAGTTAAGCAATTAATTGTAGTACTTTACACCAGAAACTTTCTGAGCGTCCATTTACTGTCTCATTTTCTTTGCTAGTAAAACTGCAGAAAATGTTATGCTTTAGTTCTTCACTGCCAGAGTAAGTAGCATAGAAAGCCTCTATCAAGTCACAGTTGGAAAGTAATCTAATAAAAGAAGATTAGTGAATGTGGGGAAGACAAAAGCAGTCATGTTTGAGTTTAATATGTCTCAAATTTAGCATTTTAGCTAAGATGCCCGTTTTTATTTCTTGCAGGTCTGCTAAAAGGTCAGAGTAATGCAGAATGCGTGCCTTCATCTCAGATTTGTTCATCACAGGTGGATCCCATGTGTCTTCAGTAGACAAGTCACCTTTGTAGCTAGCACCAGTGCCAGCTCCATGCCATTGCACCTTCTTTAGTCTTGATTGCCCTTCCCGCATTTATTGGTGTATTAAAATGACTGAATATGAACATTAAGGACTCCATGAACCTGGGCTAATGGGAGACTGTAGAGAAAATGAAAAAAGATCCACCAGAGGACATCTTGGGGAGGGGGAGGGAGCTGGGGGGGAGGGAAATGACTAATGAAGCTAATTAAAAGAAGCATTCAAATCTGCTTTCTACCCTCATTAACAATTAGCAGGGCACTGGCCAGAGTTTGTACCCTGTGTTTTACCTTAACAACATTCTATTTGCTCTTTGTATATTTAAGTGTTGTAAGGAAACGTGTTTCAATCAAAACTGACCATGAGATAAAGGAAAGAGATGTGGCTTTTGTGATATTCTATCACAAACACTTATTGTATCTCTGTAAAATACAATGTATGTATGCATGTAAGTGTTTTTGTCCTAATGTTGCTACTCCCATGGCAAAGAAAAAAAGAAAGAATGAAAAAAAGAAAAAAAATTGGAAAAAAAAATCAGGCTCATAGCAGCTACTGTGTAGAAAATTCCCCCTACTTCTAATTTGCTGAATGAAGAAAAAAAAATCTTTTATTTGTGATATTTTCAGAGACATTTGCTCTAGTATGGTGTATTTAAATAATAAAAACTTAAAAGAAAAAATATTTAATGGTGTTTGGGTTTAAACACTGCTTTTTCTCTTCTGTATTTTGAAAAAATTTAGTTTTTATTGTTGTTGAATAACAAGCTCACTTTAAATTTGAAGGAGTTGAGGGAGGTGGAGTGTATATTTATTTAGCTCTGGGCCAGTAAGGTATTCTTCAAATTACTTAACCACGCCATTATTGGCAGGGGTACAAAGTAGTTTCTAACAGGGTCCTTTCTATAAGTCAAGAATATTCTGTTAACAGCATTTCGTTACACTTCTATATCACAGTAAGTCTTCTGTGTTTATAAATACTTGAGTGTCCACTATTTTGTTTATTCTTTTCCTCAATAGCAAAGCCCTTGGGTATTGATGAAAAGTATGTATAAAAAAAAATACGGCACAACCATCCTGTTCTCTTATTGAGTTTATAGCTTTTGAAGGAAGTCACAATTTCTAAGTCATACCTGTACATATTTTGAAGCTCACTTAGTTGTAGGGACCCAGAGCTCTTTTTTTTATAGTGATCTTTGATGGGTGAAGTAGCCATTTCCTGGTGACCCTTAGGCTCGTGTGGTTGGCTGTAAGATGTTTATTTTGTTTTGCTCCTACACTTCTTTACTGACTCTGCGTTTCCTTATGTATTTTGGGGGAAGATTCTGACTTCATTTAGTCTTAGTCTTGAGATACTGAGTTGCTGGTTGCAGGCAGCAGAGTGTCCACCACAGTGCCTGCACTGCCCGCAGAGCTGCCCTCCGGAAAGCATGCAGTATAACAGCCAGTGCTGGAAGGAGGAAAACCAAATAGGCCTGGAGGCTGAGGTTGTACTGCCAGCTTCCTTAGATGTGAGCAAATTTCAACTACAACTTCCATCACAGGCTAATAAAACCAGGTGTGTGAACGCTACTATTTTAAATTTTCTTTTTTAAGATGGCATTTTATTTTATTCCAGAAAAGCGCCTGATGTAGACCCTCCCTCTGAGAACAGCCGTGGAGCCATGTAGAGAGGTGTAGCTCAGCGCATCTCAACTACCAGTCAGCTTCCCTTTGAGAACTTCTGTGCTCACTTCCTGTTTTCGGAGATTCCAGGGCAGGGGAAAAAAAAAAATCAGTTGAACTTCAAACCTCCTAGAGGAGATTGTAAAGGCATAGAGTTGAAGTGAATAGTTTTGTTAGAACCTTATAAAAATAAAATGCAAGAAAATAATATGAAGAAATCACATATATATGTTTGAATTAGATGTCTGTTTGAATTAGATCCTTGGGGAATTTCTTCAAACTAGTTCTGGTTCTTATATTTGTTTGTTTTTTTTCCTTTAAGGAACTTTCTGAAAGAAGTTAGACTGGGATGGTAAAGGGGGAAATGGGTTAATGAGATTGCAGGCATTTTCTATATTCTTTTTGGCATAAGCACTTATGTCCCTGATATGTACAAATTCAAAGGAGGTGGTTAATAACTTTAGTAAATAATATATTGTGGCATTTAGTGATGTGGAGGGCTAAGGTCATTACGGACTTTAAATAAACTATTATATGGCTGGTTCCTCAAGCACTGCTGCGTATTTAATAATGAGCTTCTAAAAGCATTTCTTAAGTTGCAGACCTATAAGATTACAAATGTCACTCATGTTAGTATAATCCACATGCAAGTGATGAAGCCTTCTCTTTGATGTGCTAAATTGGAGAAGGACTAATGGAGCTATGAATATACAATAGAACATATTTAAGTAGTAGTCTTGCTTTAGGTAAAACACTTTCTTGAAACCAGAGGCATTTCAAACAATAAAACCCGGCTCTAATGGGGATGCTCTGTGTGGATAGAAAGCTACTAAAAACACTCAGGTTTATTCTGATGTGAGCAGCGATTGTGTGCAGTTCCTCCCCCAATCTCAACATTGCTTAGGAAAAAAAAAAAAATCTATGAGTTTATTCCACCTTTCATCCATTGCATTTGTGATGTTATTAGTTAGCAAGATGGACACTGTTCTTTTGAAAGGACTTATTTAATATTAACCACGTCATACAGCAAGATGGCCCCCAGTCCCTACAAGCAAGTGCAATTAAAAATAAAAGCGAATGTTACTGAGCCCTGCTGAACTCCTGATAAAAAAAAATTATGTTTATGGTACATATAAATGTCTCAATCATGCAAATTGTCACTCTTGTTAATGAAACAATTTTGTAAAAAGATTGTCCTCTAAAAGGGTTTAATGTTTTTTACCTATCTAACTGTCTAGTTAGATTTACACATCCCGCAAGGCAGGGGAGCCTGAAGCTTTTCCAAACCAAATCGTTTGCCACTAGAAACTATTTTCAGCTCTTCATGATTTATTAGGAAATAGTTTAACCCGGACTGTAGCGTCTTATAAAATACAAAACGAGAAAACTGTCACACCAAAATGAAGTCTGTGAAATTGTCATCCTCTTACTATTAGCTGTATTTAAATTCTTTCTTTTGCCCTTATTAACACTGATATTTGAAACAACTAATCATCTAAAAGGAAGCTCTTAAAGGGCTTTAAATGTCAATATAGTAAGATTCTAATGTGCACTACTATTTATATAAAATATTTCTTAGGGCCCATAAATCATATAATAAACAGTGAACCCAAGAGCTACATATGGAGTCTAGTGAAGAGTTCCCATGTAGCCTAACTAATTGTATTTAAATTGAGGCGATCCAAAAACCCCATCACCCTTCACTCCAAAGACCCCTTCACCCTTCACCAGGGAATTCTATCCTGGGTGCTGTCCCACCTATGACCCCTTTAAGAGGCCATTGGAAAAAGGCCATTTACAAGTTAATGTTACTTATAGCTTTGTTACTAAGACTCACCTATTGTTAGTCCAGCCAAGTCACAGAAATGCTTATTGCAGTTAAATAGCAATTTGTTTCCATGAAACTGCAATTAAAGTATTACTGAGCAGCCATTTTAGATTGGCAGTGCTCTGAACGCATGTTAAACAGCCAGCTACTCCCACTTGCAGAGTCTGAGATCTGACTAGCGGCAAAGTGTAACACATACGCCGATGCTGCGTACCTAGTTAAAGAGGCATTTGTAGCCCTCTGCTCCCATCGTGAACATGCTGAGAGCAATGACAAGTCGGGGCTGATTTTTGGAAGGTGAACTTGCAACTTACCTCAAGTGAATACTGTTTTCAGTTGTGCAAGGAGTGCTTTATGCTAGTAGATATGTGCATGTTTCCTAGAGGGAATGTTTTCAAGTTCAGATTGATTCTGCTGAGAATGGACGGCAACTCGGAGGCCTCAAGCCAATAATGTACTACAGGCCCTGACATGTTACAGCTGTGTAAACAGGGCCATTCTATTTCCTAAATCACAACTAATAAAGCAGAGGATGAAAATCAATTGATTCTGTTATAAGTTCTTTGAATGACACTGGAAAGTTGTTTAATGACTCCCTGTTAGAATGGACAAGCCTGAGTAGAGTCACCAAAGTACCGATTTTAATTGTCTCTCTCCCCTCAGAACCAGGGCAGGACAGCCTTTCCTAGGAATTGACATCACCATCACCAGATCAAAACCTGCTGGGGAGAGGAAGGATCTGAACTGAGTTCTTCCCGTAGATCTGACGTTCAGAATTTGTTGAGTGAGAAAGGTGAAGTGCAAAGGTTGCATTGAAAATGTGAAACATTGATGCAAGATCCTGAGAGAGAAAAGGATTTCAGAGGTGGTGTTTTAAAATGCAATTAGCACTGAATTCTAACCAGTTTGGAAACAATCATTAGCTCATGAGAATGGGAGGCATCTCACCTTCCTTCACTCTGGAACAACCCCCCATCTTGAACTAAAAGGTTCACATCCCCAACTTCTTCAAAAACAGTTTCTATATTTGTATGCTTTTACCTGTTGTTTGAGCTGCAAGGTTTTTCTTAAGTTAGAGTTTCTTCCTAAATTAATTTTTCATTTTTGGTGAATTGAATGTTTTTAGGAACTGTAAAGAGAAAATCTGAGGACAAACAGGATTTACAAATGAAGATTAATTATGAAACCTGGAAAGGAAATTGATTTCTTGGGTTGTTACTGTACCGTTCTCTTTATTTAAATAAGGTTTGGTAGGAATAGGTGTGTCTTAAATTCTATTTCTCTAAGGCCTCTGATTCAGTTTCTGTCATCAATCATGGGACTTAAACTTGCCATAAACCTTACATCTTTAAGTATAATGTTTAATATAATAACTTTATCTTGGAGTTGCATAAAGCTTTGTAAATGTGTTTATACGTTAACTTTTACAATGAACAAGTACTTAGGCATGCAATATCATTCAGTCCTCATAATCCTTTTAATTATTATTCCCTCAGTTTTACAGATGAGGTAACCAAAGTTCAGGGAGATTACTTATTTAGCAGGGCTAAGAGTAGAGTCGAGGTTAGTGGGCACTTATTTTGGGTGTAGAATTTAAGGAGGTGTCAAAAAATCAGTAATTAAGATAATCTTTTAATGCAGCATTTAAAAAAATTAAATCAATGCAAAAAACATACATGATGAACAAAATGTCACAAGTTTAAGTAAAGGTGGGGTCAATATTACTTACTTTGTTTTTGCTGCAGCCTCTAACATGTCGGGGTATTGTTATTAAGGCCCAGAATCCCAGAATTGCTATCGAACGCTGGCATTTGGGGCATTTTGGTAAAATTCCCTGCACTGATGATGTGCTTTATCCCGTTAGCTATAACTAGTTTCTTTCCTCTTAAAAAAACATTGCATTTTGTCTTTATCCAACCTGAAATGCCAGCTCATTTAGATTGCCCACATTTCAGCCTTGCTCTAAGAGATATTTCTTTTGAATTTTGAGAAATCTTAACTCCTTCATGATGAATAACTAGGTATAATTGATAATAACTCTGCCCACAGATTGTTGTTGCTGAGGAACAAGAACAAGACTTTTGTAATCATGTTAGTTCAGAAAGCAAAATGGATCAACATACTCCACACAAAGTAGTAAAGGATGTGTTTAGAATCTTTGAATGAGCTGTGGCTTGAGCCACATAAAAGACAATAAATTAGATTATATAAAAGTCATAATACACACACATGAACATTTTTAGGAAAACTTTTTACATATTCTAGTATGATGTAAAAAGCAGACATCCGTCAAAAGAACTGATGTTTATATTTGTTGTTTTAAGATGGGAAAGCTCTGAGACATTCAAAGAGAACAAATTATACCTTTACTTATACACCAACAATTATCAGATTATTTTAAAATTTTTGTTGGCTATACTTTCTTTTTTCCCATTAATTGCTAGGGTCTAAAAAAGTACAAAAAATTGTAAATAAATTACTTGAACATACCATTAAATCCAAGCTGCTTTTATTACAAAGGGAAAAATGGTTAAAGAAAAATATCTACTCCAATTTAATGAAACATTCTTTGATGTTGACATAAAATGGTGAAACAAAGCAAAAAAGACTTCTTTTTTTGTGTGTATTTTTGCGTAGATTCTTGACTGCAGTGGATTTGGGTGCCAAAGTACCAGTTCTTAAAGCCCATAATTTCTATATGTTAAATCATGGGGTATCTCACAAATACCACCTTAGGTTATAAGGACCTGGAAAAATATGTATAGATCAACACACCTATAGATTCAAAATACAGAATATCAATAGAAAAGGGCAAGGTGCTTTGTAGATATGTGTACATTATGGCCTAAGGTCATAAAATTAGTAAGTTAAGTCTGGTAACAACACGGGGGGTAGGCAAGATTTGCACCAGGTATGGAGGCTGCAGGACCCATATACTCAATTACTTGGTTATACTATACAGTATGACCAAAAACCATGATACATTCCAGTTTTTCAATAAATGCCATCTGTACCCAGAGCTGAATAGCCAGTACAAACCATACCCTGAATAATATTTACCAGTGGTTTTGTTTTTTGATTTTTGTTTTTTGCTTTTTTGGCAGTGGGTGGGAGTGGATGTTTATGAAATTGATAATAGATGAAATATTTTCTCTTAGAATTCTAGGCTATGAGGAAATTTCTATCGTGATAAAAAGGAGGGTAGGGAGAATGGAAGGAACAATTGCCTAGATAAATAGCTCTGTGAGGGAGTTTAAGGGACTGGGGTCTCCCACTGCAGTTCAGGAAGAAGGGTGTACAAGCTCCACAAACACCCCCGCCGTACATCTCATTTCAATGGTTTTGTTTGTCTTATTTCACGACTTTCAACAAGACCCTCTGCCCTACCCACCCACACAGGTGCTTTTGCTGTGCGTGGTAAAACTCAAGCTATGATTTTGTGTACTTCAAGCTCATGTAAGGCTGTGACATCAGGAGGTCTCAGACATTAGCAGAGTTGGCAGTTTTTAAAAGTTGATGTGATACAGCATTTGGTGACACTTCACAGGTGTGTCAGGGAGAGCTAAGGCGGAATGAAAATTGCAACAGAAAAAACGCAGACTCCAATGCTCTTGATGAAGTTTGAGGTACCACTGTGGAAAAAAAGGCCTCTGGTTCGTTAAAGCTACAGCCTCTGGAAATCGAATCCTTTCTTTCTCTGAGAGTAGAGAGAGGCAGTAGGAGTCGGAAGAAATGAAGGGGGCAGGTTTGAGTTTTCTGGTTTGTTACTGAGTGAATCAGGAAGATAAACAGGCTTGATTTTGAAAAGACGGGCCATCCTAAATGGATTTCTGACACTGAGGTCTAGCTAGGCCTTTCTTTCTTCGTGGGGATGGATATAATTCACAAAACTCCATCAACCACCTCATGCTGTAAGCAATTGTTTTTTTACCCTCTTTAAGTAGTAAAACATGTTTTAAAGTTTTAAGAAAGAGGGAAAGAGAATTCAGGCTGGCTTTGGAGCTCTTGAAAACCAGACAGTCTTTGCTGTGGGTCAAGTAAAGGTGTAGCTGTAATATTTTTCTCCCTAAGTCGTGTTCTATATTTTTTTAGCCTGGAATTTGATTTCTAGCAGGCCTACCAAAGCATTCTGCCTCTGGAATCCCCTTGTTTTGCATGCAGATGGCATGTTAATGAACTCACTACTGCGCATTTTATCCCACTCTGGACACATCTGTGACATTATTTTTCAAAACAAAATGAGGTTAGGCAGTTGGTTGATTGGGCCTGATGAGAATTGGGTGACTAAGTTAAAAACATTCTCAAAACAGTATCCACTTACCCAGGGTTGCTGCTAGATGTTCTATGAAACAATCCTTCCCTGCTAAAAAGGTACTTGGATTTCCCTGCGTACATAGAGACTTGTAGAACTGTGTGCTTTCCAGAAGGTGTGTGATCAATTTCATTCTAACACTAGGTAATTCTGGGCTGTCTTTGTGATTTCTTGAGTATCTGTGGGCATCTTGTGCATCTTTTTTTAAACTTAGATTTCTACACCATCCTCCTGACTAAGGGAGAGTCGGTACTCATTGTTGTCTTACAGGGAATGTTATGAAAATTAATGATGGACTATTTCCCTCGTATTTTGTGCTTTGTGCCTTTTAGGAGGAAGGTGCTTATGCCTCCCCACTCTCTCCTCTTATTTTAAAGCATGTAATAAAGCACATATTGCACTGTAGTGAAATAAGCACCAAACTGGAAGTCAGGAGACACTTGAAATTTAATTCTAGTTTTGAAAGGAAGTCAAATGGCAACTATGATTAAATTTGTCTTTCTAATCACATATTAGCCATGGGCTAGTCATTTAATCTCACTACCTCATCTTGCCCATCTGTTAAATAGGAATTTACTAACAACAGCTATATTTGCCAATGCATTTGATATATCATTAAAGGTAAAGGGCTTTATATTCTGAGGATGAACACTATTTTGGACCGTAAATACTGAAACACTGGAAAATATAATAACTTCTCCGACTTAAGTGTTAATTATAAGGTCTTCAATTTACTTCAAAAGTTATTGCAACCAACTCTTGGCCTGTCTTCTCTAAGGGAGGGGAGTGATGATATAGATTAATCCAAAATAATGGATTACATTCAAATTATTTTTGGTTTAGAATGTATTGTGTGTTTCTTTAAGCAAGGTAATAATGCTTTGTTAGGCAAATGTTAGACAAAATTTACAGTTTCATAAACTCAGACCAAATAGTTGGTAGAAGGTAGTTCAAGAAATAAATGAACATTTCTTAAATAATTATATGGCCCAGGTATCTCCTTCATGTGTTATCCCCAGCATACAACTTTGAGGAAGATGTTACCCTTCCTACATTTGCAGTTGAGGAAGCAGGAACTTAGGTTAAAAAACACTTGCTCAGAGTCACACCGCTAGAGTTGTCTGAACAGAGATGAATCTGACCCCAGAGCCTTATCAATAGGTTCCCATGGTCACCTATAAAGAAAAGCATATTAGGATTAAAGCTTTGCCATATCAATCCCCATCAGAGCATAGAGTTGATGCTATACATTTAAAACCATAGCAAACTAGTGAATATTAAAAATATCTGATTGCCTTGGGAAGGAGACATTGATCCAGCTATCATTGTTTACATGTGAAAATATTAATAGTTGTAACGGATTTTTGATGACACACTTTCCTTCAAAAGGATAATGACACTTATTTCCCATTTCATAGCTATTTGGGAAAGAAGAAGGAATTATCATTTGTTGTTTATCTAGTAATTCAATGAGAGCTAACAACTATTGAGCTCAGCACTTTGTATGCAATTACTCGTTTAATTCTCATAATACCTATAAAGTTTTATGGATCCATTTTACACATATGGAAAATGGGTAAGAAAAGGTTTAGAAAAGTTTAGAGGTTTAGAAAAGTTGGGTAATTTGCCCCATATGTTCAGTACATGGTAGAGCTGATGCTTAAATCTAGGTGAGTATGAACTATGCTGTTATGTGTCAGGTACTGTACCTCATTTAACTTTTGTGATAGCCCCTCAAGTAAGGTGTCATCACTGCCACTTAACAGGTAAGGAAATGGAGGTTCTGCATGTTTGCATAATGTGCTGAGGCCACACAGATTTGCCCCACTTGGAAGCCCGTGTGCGAACCAGAACTGTGTCACCTGTGCAGTGTGTAGCTCAACCCTGTCGAACTTCTGTTTGGTTATAGAATAAACTGGGAGGAAATGTCTAGAACTTGGGCCATTTGTGTCTTCAGTCTTAGAGAGCTTTAGAAGCACTTTTTTTTTTCCTATCACCATCTAGAGATTTATCAAATCTCATCAGCTACTTTTAAAATAATGCAAGTGGAGCTCTGGGTTGGTTAGCATATTTTTTCTTTACATTTTCTAAAAACGGCCCCAATTGTGAGTCACTCTCATTTATCAAAGGAACTTCACTATATCTGTAGCATTTATTTTTTTCCATTTTCTATGAGACAAACCTTTGGCTGGAGCATATTTTAATTCTAGTTGACCCACTTTACTCCATGTTGCTTTGGACAAGTAGAAGTCTCTTCTGAATTTGCTTATGGGCTTTGCAGGCAGGCAAGGTGAAGATCACAGATATTTGCAAACTAGTTCAAGTCTTACTCAAACTCAGGAGGTAGATTTTAGGATAGAAAACTAGATTCCAGTGTAGTGGTCTTCAACACATGGGTTCTACAGCAATGGAATTTGTGAGCTCTTTCCCTGACACTAGTGCTGCTGCCTCTGGGAAGTCTTCTTAGATTTTCCAACCACATTTGAGAGTCCTCTACTGGATTTAAATAATTTGCTTTCCAAACAGAATGCGAGCTCCTGGAAGGCAAGAATATGTCTCATTTATTTCCATATCCCTGTTCTCTAGAAGAGTGCCTGGCATCAGTGAATCTTTGCTGAATGTCTGAACAAGTGAATGAACAAATGAATAAAAAGATATATTACCTGCAGGATTCTAGGTTGATTTAATTCTGAGCTGCTGTTATCTCTTTCTAGGCAGTGCTGCAGTACTCCTGCCTCATGTGAAGGTGTGGAATTACAGTCTGCTCTTAGACATCTTTGACTTCTGTTGATTACAGCCATGGCCT